>NW_027397068.1:64033968-64049707 GCF_003265705.2 Callorhinus ursinus | reverse complement strand
GCTCAGTCAGTTAAGCGACTGCCTTCGGCTCAGGTCATGATCCCAGGGTCCTGGGATCGAGCCCCACATCCGGCTCCCTGCTCGGCGGGAGGCCTGCTTCCCCCTCTCCCGCTCCCCCTGCTTGTGTTCCTGCTCTCGCTGTGTGTGTGTCTCTCTCTCTGTCAATTAAATAAGTAAAATCTTTAAAAAAAAAAAAGTCAAATGCTACACCAACTGAGCCAGCCAGGTGCCCTTTAGTTTTTATTTAAATTTGGCCTTTTAGCTCCTCCCTTCTTGTGCTTTTCAGTCTGCTTTGTTAGTCTTTTTCTAGCTTCCTGAATTGACAGCTTAGGTCAATTATTGTCACTCTTTCTTACGGTGGTTGGATGTGGTGAATCTGCAGTCATCTTCAACCACCCCTCATCGCTTCCTGATGTCCCGATTGTGTGCCATAAGGGATTCTCAGCCTGGGAACTGATCGTCCTAAGAACTGTCTTTCTCAGTTGTTCCCCTCTAGCCTAACCTGAGGGGAAGAGTGGCAGCAGGAGACCACTCCCAAGAGCTGTCCTGTTGACCTCTGTTTCTATCAGCTCCCCACTCTGTCCAGGCCTGGCTTTGCTGTGATGTACCCTGCTGTCTCCGTCAGGGACTGGGCTTGCACTGCTGCTTCTCTGTCCTGCAGTGGAAAGTGTGGGGAGGGTAAGCAAGGATGGCAGGACAATAGACCTCAGAAAAGGCACAGTTAGAAACTCTAACCTGGCCCTATTTCCCTCTGAGCTGCCTTGTACTTTCCCACACACCAGGACCCAAATCACCATCTATTATTTCAGTGTTTTTCTGAATTTTATATTCAGTTCTAAGATCCATCAACCTTCTACAAAGTAACTGTGGCTCTTCTAGGATTGGTTTTTGGGAAGGGGGCCAGTTGCTATCTTGGCTTCCTGGCTTGCCTTGTACTTAGGAATTGAACCTGATACTGAGATTCAAGATGTTTGGGTTTAAAGATCGTAATAAATATACATGACATGTATTAATCAAACCTAACTGGGTAGAGGTGCAGCAGTTGTACCTTTAGCTGGTTAGAAATGAGAACTGCCAAGGACTGGCAGAGAACAGAAGCCTGAGGCTGTTGGTGTGATTTTGACATCTCTGCTTCTCCATTGAGGTTGTGATCCCACTTCTCTAATCTCTGTCCTAAGGAGCATAGTACCCTCCCTCTTCTGCTCTGGTATGGATAGCAGTGCTGGTTTGTAACTCTTCTGCCCGCCAGCATTTCCCATTAATCTTGATTTATGCAGTCCTCTAATTCTGGGCTGTGTGGATATGATTGCCTTCTCTTGTCTATTTGTAGACAATCTTTTTTGTCTATTTGGTAGAAAATCTTTTTGGTCCCGTGTGTAACACATAGTGTTAGATATTCCTGGTTGGCCTGCTCTGTGTGCCAGCTAAACAATCTACATTAAATTAAATTCAAGAAGTTTGCTTGGCATGCTTTTTCACAGAAAACCTCATCCCTGAGTGAAGAATTTAAATAATAAAAAACATAAGAGCCATAGTGGTCTCTATGGGACTTAAACTCTGTTGCATCACTTGACCTTAACCATAGGTGGGGTGAGGGAGGGAGGTGTCGAAAATCACAGTTTTAGGAAATGCCTCTGGCTAGATTAAATTAAGCTAGGTAGAGAGGTCCCCATATTGAAGTTTTCTCTGTTCATCTATGAGGTACATCTATTTGAATATCCCACTGACAAACAAAAGGAGTAAAAAAAAAAATGATCCTTAATTTTTCCTTCATGCATCTGTCTCTTCTCAGCTTTCCTGTGATCTTTCACGATTCCATCATTTTTTAGTTCCACCACGTTGAAACTTCATTCATATTAACTCTAAGCATTTCTTTCGCCATGTGTTTCAAATTTCTTTTTATTTTGAAAGCCACAACCCTAACTTACTGCTCTCTCAAAAATATGCAGATCTTTCAGACTTTCCACTACACCATGCTATATACAGTTAATAAATAATAGTAATTGTCAGCATCAACAGAGCTGACATTTATCAGATGCCTACTTCTGATGCTTTATATCCACATCCATATATCCATAGCCTACTAATACAAAGACTGTGCTTGGTTCTCATATATAGAAAGTTCCAGGGAAGATGCAGTTAGCATTTATTGACATGCTATTATTTGCCAAGTAGTATGCTAGGTACTTTAAATAGTCATTTATTCCTTATAGTGCAAGTCTTGGAAGTAGTTACTATCTCAGTTTTACATATTTAAAAACCGAAGCTTAGAAAAGTTAAGGGACTTGACCAAGGTGGCAGAATTTTAATTCTAACCAAGAATTTTCTAACTTTGAAACGCATGTGCTTTCTGCTGTTCCACACTGCCTTCCAAAAACTGTATCTGACATGGTGCATTTGTTCTTCAGATGCTCAGTAAGACTTGTGTGTCATGGGGCGCCTGGGCGGCTCAGTTGTTAAGTGTCTTGCCTTCAGTTCAGGTCATGATCCCAGGTCCTGGGATCGAGCCCCACATCGGGCTCCCTGCTCGGTGGGAAGCCTGCTTCTCCCTCTCCCACTCCCCCTGCTTGTGTTCCCTCTCTCGCTGTCTCTGTCAAAAAATAAATAAAATCTTAAAAAAAAAAGACTTGTGTGTCATGCACTGAGCATATAGTCTCACACCTTTCAGATATAAATCCTCTCCAAGTAGAGATAAGATGCATATAGATGAATTAGTATAATTCAGAGTAGACAAGTGTCTTGAATGAAAGGTCCAGGTAAAGCGCCAGGGGATTTTAGAAGGGGGAGAATTTATTTTAGACTGAGAAGTTCAGAGGGCAGACATGCTGGGAGAACTGCCCTCCGAGCTGGGTGGGGTTTGCTTGTGGGAACCAAGAACTTTCTTTGAAGGAGGAGAAAATGCTTGGCAAATGGAGATGGAAAGTGCAGTGTGTGTGATTGTGAGCTTCTTGAAGGAGCCCCGGAAAGTATACTTTAGAGAAGGGCTTTGTATACTTATTTTTAGGAGACATATAATATTTCTTTCTTTCTTTTTTTTTTAGCTTATGATTGAGCATGAGTCTTGTTATGATTAGTGAGAATGTAAAACTGGCCCGTGAGTATGCGCTGCTGGGCAACTATGACTCTGCAATGGTGTATTATCAGGGCGTTCTTGACCAGATGAACAAGTATCTGTACTCAGTCAAAGATACCTATCTCCAGCAGAAATGGCAACAGGTGAGACTCGTGCTGCTGTGTGTTTTAGTGGTTTCAGTACTCAGAAGACTTAAAGAGATCGTGACTGTCCTTTGCAGTTACACGTGAAGGGTGTATGGTTTGTTACGTGGATTTGTATATAATGTTACTTGAAATTTGATTTGTTATATTAGTAATAGTCCATATTCACTGTCATCAATATTGTGAGTTCTACTCAGTAATAGTTGTTGGAATCTAATAGATTAAAAAAATGGTTTTGTCGTATTTTTCTGTATCACATTTTTTTACCTATTAAAATTAGAATTGACTTTATTAAGCCATTGTTCAAACTGCAGATGATAGCTGAATGTCATGGTTACAGTATTTTCTGTAGAATATTCTAAAGCAGACCATATTTGAATCCCATATGAGGAATGTTAGTCACTGGGGACCAGTAGAAATTTACAGATGGAAAATGTAGAAGTTATAAGCCCACTTAAAGGTGGCATTTCTAACAAGTTTCAGCTACATCACAGAGGAAAGAAATGTTACAGAATTTGGGGCACCTGGGTGGCTCAGCCATTAAGCGTCTGTCTTGGGCTCAGGTCATGGTCCCAGGGTCCTGGGATTGAGCCCGCATTGGGCTCCCTGCTCCACAGGAAGCCTGCTTCTCCCTTCCCCACTCCTGCTTGTGTTCCCACTCTCACCGGCTCTCTCTCTGTCAAATAAATATAAAATCTTTAAAAAAAAAAAGTTACAGAATTTAATAGTATTTTTGAGCTGTTCTTCTCAGTAGAACGTTAATCCCTCAGATTCTACTAAACTGCTTTTTTTATAGTATTCCATTTTTGTACTTAATTTCTTTATGAGCGAAAAATATCCTACCTCTTTGAACTTAAACCTTTTTCCTTAATCTGCCTCTGCATATCCCTTGCATTCCAGAAGAGGAAAGTATTTTATTTCATAAAGAGTCTTAAATTTGTCACTGAAAGATTTATGTTCATTCGCTAGAGACTTTTTTCTTTTTTTTTTTTTTTTAAAGATTTTATTTATTTATTTGACGGAGAGAGGCAGTGAGAGCAGGAACACAAGCAGGGGGAGTGGGAGAGGGAGAAGCAGGCTTCCCACTGAGCAGGGAGCACGATGTGGAACTCGATCCCAGGACCCTGGGATCGTGACCTGAGCTGAAGGCAGATGCTTAACGACTGAGCTACCCAGGTGCCCTGGAGACTTTTTTTTCAAGTAGGCTACACACCCATCGTGGAGCCCAAGGTGGGGCTCGAACTCACAACCTGAGATCAAAACCTGAGCTGAGATCAAGAGTTGGACACTTAACTGAGCCACTCAGGCGCCCCTGTGGGCTAGAGACTTTTATTTTAAAAGTCTAAACTTTTTTTTCTTTAAGGTTTATTTGTTTATTTGAGGCAGGGGGTGGGCAGGAGGGAGATGGAGAGAGGGAGAGAGAGACTCTCAAGCAGACTCCCTGCTGAATGCCTGGGTGGCTTAGTTGGAGCCAGACGTGGGGCTCAGTCTCACAGCCCTGAGGTCATGACCTGAGCCAAAATCAAGAGCCGGATGCTCAACCAACTAAGCCACCCAGGTGCCCCTATTAATTTATTTTTAGATAGTAGAGTGCACACATGAGCAGGGGAGGGGGGGGCAGAGGAAGAGGGGAAGCAGACTCCCTGCTGAGCACAGAGCCCAACACAGGGCTCTATCCCACAACATGAGATCATGACCTGAGCCAAAACCAAGAGAGTGGGACACAACCGACTGAGCCCCCCAGGCACCCCAAAAGTCTACGCTTTTCTTGTGAAGATACTTAAATCATTTAGTTTTAAAACCAAACATTACCAACTTTCTTTCAATATTTTATATATTGTTTATAAATTGAGTCAAAAATGCTTAAAAAAAATCTTGGTTATATGTGATTTGGGCCATTTGTCATATGAAGCCATATTTTTCAAACTGTGGGTTTCAGCCCATTAATGATCTGTGAAATTAGTGCATTCTCATCACCATTTTAAAAGTCCAGTAACATAGCATAAAAAACATCAAAGAAGCAATTTATAAAAGGATTATTTTTATCAAAATTTCCAAAAAGAAAGTTAGAGCCAACTTCAATATATTATACAGTTTGAATATGAGCCGTAAGTTAGTAACATGGTTTAATTGGTCAAAATATTTAATTCATTTTCTCTTGCAATTGAAAAAAACTTAATAACCATTCTTAAAATTTCAGCAATATTTTGGCATGATTTATGGGATAACTGATGTCAAAATGGAGGTTTCCAACATCTCTAATAAATGGCCCTGGTTTAATCTTGGTAGTGATTTATTGGTTACAGATATTTAAAGAGCCATATTCTCCTTTGAAACCAGGTTTGGCAGGAAATAAATGTGGAAGCTAAACATGTTAAGGATATTATGAAAACACTGGAGAGCTTTAAGCTAGACAACACTCCACTGAAAGCTGCACAACATGAGCTTCCAGCCTCTGAAGGGGAAGTCTGGTCCTTGCCTGTACCTGTTGAACGAAGGTAAGTCGAGACCTTTTAAGAAACAAATTAGCCCAGGAAACTAATAGCTTTGGCTATATCTAGGAGCCCTGAGTGGCCGAGAGACAGGAACGGGAGGTTTTTTACTGAATACCTTTTAGAACTCTTATGTTATTTATCATGTAACTATGACCCATATTGATAAATTAAACTTAGGTGGAAATAACCCAAAAATAATGCTTTTGTGAATGAGCTTACAGTAGTGGAGACAACATTATCTTATAGAAGGAGCTGGGAATTGAAATATCTGAGCTCTCGTTCTCTCTTTGCCACTATTTGTAGTTTTGGAAAAAATATGTAACCTTTCGGGCACCAGTGTGGCTCAGTTGCTAAGAGTCTGCCTTTCAGCTCAGGTCATGATCCCAGGGGATCGAACTCACATCGGGCTCCCTGCTCAGTGGGAAGCCTACATCTCCCTCTCCCACTCCTGCTTGTGCTCTCGCTTTCGCTGTCTCTATCAAATAAATAAATAAAATCTTAAAAAAAAAATGTAACCTCTCTAGGCTTCAGATTTTTCTAACGTAAAGTGAGGGAGTTAGATTAAAACACTGGTTCTGAAACAGGCTATCACAGAATACTACTGTTCATCAAAATTGTTAACATGAAAAATGGGCTTTTTAATTCACAGGAAGAAAAGGATAAAATGTTCTGTTTTAAGGTTTTTTTTTTTTTTTAAGATTTATTTATTTGAGAGAGAGTGAGAGGGGAGAGGGTCAGAGGGAGAAGCAGACTCCCCGCTGAACAGGGAGCCCAATGCGGGACTCAATCCCTGGACTCAATCCCAGGACTCCGGGATCATGACCTGAGCCAAAGGCAATCGCTTAACCAACTGAGCCACCCAGACACCCATATTTTAGGTTTTTCTTTGGCATTTTTTCCCTCCGCTTCCTATTACCTGGAGCTGGCAAATGAATAGTTAGTGAAAGTGATATTTACTGAAATGCTCTACACAGCCAGTCGTGCTTAGTTTCACTGCATATTTTTTACTGGCAGGTATCAGATGGATGTCACTTGTCTATTTCACTCACATAATAGATTTCCTAGTTTGTATTGTGGACTTAAACATGTGAGTGTATAATAGCATTCTACAGAAAACACTGACTTGCAGGTCCTTTGCCCCCTAATCAGTTTGAGAATCTTGCACTAAGGAAGACATTGCTCAGGTGTTTTTCAGTTTCACATTGTCATTTGGAACTCTCAATTCTTTTTTTTTTTTTTGAAAGATTTTATTTATTTGAGAGAGAGAGAGAGTTAGCAAGAGCAGAAACACAAGCAGGGGGAGCAGGAGAGGGATAGCAGGCTTCCCGCTGAGCAGAGAGCCTGATGTGGGACTCGATCCCAGGACCCCGAGATCATGACCTGAGCCGAAGGCAGATGCTTAACCGACTGAGCCACCCAGGCGCCCCTGTAACTCTCAATTCTTGATTGTATTTTATGATAGGTGCTAGATGTTGAGTGCTCATGTGTCCTAAGCACTATTAGAGGCTACACATGTTATTTCATTTTTTCACAGCCTTTGAAATAAGTCATGTCTTCTTTATATTTCAGATAAGATAATTTGATGTACAGTGAAGCTAGGTAACTTTCCCCCATTATCACAAAGCTAATAACTGGTGGAGCTAGAATTTGAACACAGATATATTTGATTACAAAGCTGGCATTCTCTGTGCCCTACCGGTTATTCTCAAACTCTAGTATACCTAAAGATCTCTTGGGGCACTTACTAAAATGTGGATTCAGGGTTTTCACTCCCAGAGAGTCTGATACAATACAGGCATACCTAGGAGATATTGTAGGTTCAGGTCCAGACCACCACAATAAAGTATCACAATAAACAAAGTCAAATAAGTATTTTGGTTTCCCAGCGTGTACATAAAAGTTATTTATACTGTAATCTATTCAGTGTATAATAGGATCATGTCTAAAAAACACGGTGTACATACCTAAATTGAAAAATACTTTATTCCTTTTTTTTTTTAAGATTTTTATTTATTTATTTGATGGAGAGAGACACAGCGAGAGAGGGAACACAAGCAGGGGGAGTGGGAGAGGGAGAAGCAGGCTTCTCGCGGAGCAGGGAGCCCGATGCGGGGCTCGACCCCAGGACCCTCGGATCATGACCCAAACCAAAGGCAGACGCTTAACGCCTGAGCCACCCAGGTGCCCCAAAAAATACCCCATTCCTAAAAAATGTTAACCATCATTTGAGCTCTCAGCAAGTTATAATGATCACAGACCACCTAAGTAAAATATATAATAACTATATTATTATATATTTTATATTTATATATTATATAAAAAGTTAAAAATATTCCAAGAATCACCAAAATGTGACACAGAGACACAAAATGAGCCAATGCTATTGGAAAAATAGTACTGATAGGCTGGTTCAACATGAGGTTGCCACACATCTTCAGTTTGTAAGAAACAAAAACAAAAACACAGTGTCTGCAAAGCACAAAAAAGTAAAGGACAGTAAAACAAGGTATGCCTATAGACAGCAGGTGGAGCTCAGGAACCTGCCAGTGATTCTGACTCGTGGTCCATGGAACACACTTTGAGAAGTACCACACCAAAGTGTTCCCTCTCTACTTTAAGATCAACTAATGGGTATTGATTCCTTCCTAGTCACCTTAATTTTCTTCAGCCCCAGATAAAAGTACTAATGTTCTGTTATTGACTTCCATATCTTTTGAATATTTACTGAATTTTTCCCTTGTTCATAAGCACTTTTATATATACTATGTTTTCTGTTACGTTTTAGAATTCACTAAAAAAGTACAGCAGTGGGCTCATTAAAGAAAAATAGGAAAATGCATGAAAGTAGGGGCAAATCATATGGTCATTCCAATGCAGCATCTAGTCTTTGTTTATTTTCATAGGTATATTATATCCATGATATATAAATTTGTACCGTTTCTGAAAAAAAAAATCCTAGTAATAACAATCATCACACACTTACTGTATGCTAGGTACTGTGTTCATTCATTGCTTTATATATATTATTCTCAAAACAGTCTCAGAAGGTAGGTACTAATTTTTTAGCCCCAATTTCTGATGGGGACACTAGGTAGGTTAATTGGCTCTTCATACTGTAAGCATTGATGATTGATAAGCCACATCAGACCTTTCTCTCTGCTGCTTTTAAAGGGTTATGTTTAACCTACCTAGTTAACCATGCTTTTATTGGTGGTTTTCTGTTTTTTGTTATTATAAAGTGAATATTTGTAAGTGAATCTTTTTCTACATTTCTTTTTTCTTAATTTCAGTAGAACTAATAATAGATGAGTCAAGTTGTGTTTTTGTTTTTTCTTGCCTATTAATGTTTTATTCCTATTAACTTTTTTCTTTCCTCTTTCTGGAGAATCATCATTTGGCCCTTGTGTTATTAGTCTGTTCCTGCTGCTGTAACAAAATACACCAGACGGGGTGGCTTAGCAGAAATTTATGTCTTTTTTTTTTTTTTTTTAAGATTTTATTTATTTATTTGACAGAGAGAGACACAGCGAGAGAGGGACCACAAGCAGGGGGAGCAGGAGAGGGCGAAGCAGGCTTTCCACTGGGCAGGGAGCCCGATGCGGGGCTCAGTCCCAGGACCCTGGGACCATGACCTGAGCCGAAGGCAGACGCTTAATGACTGAGCCACCCAGGCGCCCCAGAAATGTATGTCTTTATTTCTCACAGTTCTGGAGGCTAAAGGTCCAAGATCAAGGTACTAGCTAGTTTGGTTCCTGAGGACTCTTCCAAGCAGACAGCTGCCTTGTCTCTGTCTTTGGGAACCATCACGCTCTCTGGTATCTCTCACAAGAACACAGTCCTCAGATCAAGGCCTTATTTAACTTTATTTCATTTATTTGTTTATTTTTAAGTAGGCTCCATGCTCAATATGGGGCTTGAACTCACCACCTGAGATCAAGAGTCACATGTTTTACTGACTGAGCCATCCAGGTGCCCCTAACTTTAAGTACTCCCTTACTCTAAATGGTCTCATTGGGGATGAGGAATTTAACATAATGAATTTTGGGGGGACACAAACATTCAGTCCATAACAGCCCTGTAACTCCTTTCTCGCTTATTGGTAAGAACTTTCCGATGAATACATGTGCCCAATGAAAATTTAGTTCATCTCAAATTTAATGAGTTATTTGGTCACCTCAATCTAACAAGCAGAGGCAGGAGGACTTTCTCTTGGGAGTGGTAGGAAATTGAATTACATGAGCCTCTTCATCTAGGAAATTCTATGATGATGAGTCCTAGTTCCCCTTCTGATTGTTTTTTGCTTTCTTCAATATCTTTTTCTGTCCCTGATGTTAAATGCCTTGGATCACTATTAACTGTAAAGTTCTCCTCTTTGACTTTATTTGCTGCGTCTTTGCTTCTTCCTGTAGTTTATTTTACTTGCTTCCTCAACTAGATAGCCCTCAAAACTTATGTTTTGTTAGTCTTCATTTGTACTCATGCTTATGAGAACCTACTCTTTGTTGAACTGTTGGTGACTCTAACCTTGTCATCAGCTAGATTGTAGTCCCATTTAAAGAACAGATTCAGTCTCCTCTGTGGTCATGCACAGAAATGTTTGTACAAGGAGATTCACTGAACCTTTTAGAGCAAAGATTAGAAATAGCTTCAAAGCAATTAAATGTGATTCTCTTAAAATGTCTTTTAAAAGCCATTTAGCATCCCTCAGATATCTCATCTCACAATAAAACCCAAGGTTTTCATCATATCCTTCAACAGCACATGCGGTCTGGTTCCATACTACCTCTAGAACCCGAGTTCTTACAACTCTCTTCCTCCTCAAGCAAGTCAAGCACACAGATACTTCAGTTCTTTGCACTTGCCTTTCCTTCAGCTCAGATGTTTGATGACTTGTTCTCTCGTTTCCTTCAGTTCTCACCTTAAATGTTACCTCAGAAAGGCCATCTCCAACCACCCTACCTGAAATACCCCTGCTCCTCCAATGGGAGCCCCTACCCTTCTTTATTTTTCTAGACTGCACACAGGATCATCTGATGTACTGTTTATGTCTTCATTGAAGACCCCTCTCCACACACATATATACACACACGGATGTAAGTTCCTAAGAATAAAGGTTTTATTAACTTACTTGAAATTTTTTTATCCCCAGTGCATAGAATAATCAATAGTAATATTTCAGTAAATTAGTTTTTGGAGAAATGAATAGCTAACAGTAAGAAGTGGATAAAATGTGGCATATTTTACATGTAACTGCCGTCTAGTCATTAAAAACCATTTATGAGGTGATGATACAGGAAATGCCTTATGATAGGATTAGAGATAAATATGAATGCATGTGTTTATAACAGTTCCAGTTCTGTTTAAATGAAAGACAGCTTGGGGCGCCTGGGTGGTTCATTTGGTTGGGTGGCTGCCTTCGGCTTGGGTCATGATCCCAGGGTTCTGGGATCGAGCCCCGCATCGGGTTCCCTGCTCAGCGGAGAGCCTGCTTCTCCCTCTCCCTCTGCCTGCCTCTCTGCGTACTTGTGCTCTCTATCTCTCTGTCAAATAAACAAATAAAATCTTAATAAATAAATCACTGTCAAATGAAAGAAAGAAAGAAAGAAAGAAAGAAAGAAAGAAAGAAAAAGAAAGAAAGACAGCTATAAGAAAATAGACTAATATGTTAAGTGGCTAACTCTGGGTAATGGGGTTACAGGTGACTTTTATTCTTATACTTGATTATATCTCATTGTTGGTTTTATATTATTTTTCTAGTAGGGGAATACATATTTTAAAAGAATATCTCTACTTGGCTATCCAGATGTCTAAATCGAAAATCAAACCCCCATCATTCCTTTTTGTCTTTATCATTCTGCCAAATCCTCATTATTTTTTTTTTTTAAGATTTTATTTATTTACTTGACAGCAGGAGAGCACAAGCAGGAGGAGCGGCAGAGGGAGAAGCAGGCCCCCCGTCGAGCAGTGAGCCCATGCTGGGCTCAATCCCAGGACCCTGGGATCATGACCTGAGCCGAAGGCAGTCGCTTAACCGACTGAGCCACCCAGGCGCCCCCCAAATCCTCATTCTCAGCTTTCCATGTCTAGGAGTATCTTTTTTGATAGTGTATCTCTCGGACTTCCACTGCTTATTGCCTTAGGCCAGGCACTCATCTAACGCCTCCATAACATTTGTAACCTGCAAATATCCCCCTGCTTTCTGTTTCCTTTATCGGTGTATCTTACTCAGTACTGGCCCCATCTTTCTAAAACCTTTGCAGCAGCAGTTAGCTAAAAGCTAAGCCTCTTGAACTAGTATTGAGATTTTCTACTTACTGAACCACCTTCTCTGTCCAGTACCCTCCCTGAATGCTCACCATTGTCTATAGTTAGTGTCTTTATAAACCTTTACGTAGATGAAGCTCATTTTGATTTTTTTGCTTTTCTACACTGATTTTCTTGTCTGCAGTTATACCCTCTTGTTTAGTTCATCTCCTGTGTTTCCAGGCCCAGTTTATTTTCTGTCCTCTTGAGGTTGTTGATAGCACTTGGTCTCTTTTACATTTTCTGGCATACTTGCCTAGTTTTATATACCTTTTTCTTAACTATACTTGAGGTATTTGAGGATAGGCCTCTTTTACCTTTTTTATTTTTCACTTTAATGGCCCCAGCCAAGTCTAGGAGCCTGAGAAATAAATTTGAGAGGTCTGAGTCCTGCCGCAGAAATAAAGATGACATGAGGTGATGTGTGTAAACGTAAAGCGCTCTACATCACTTCTTGTGACTGTCCTCAGCCAGTGGTCATGTCAGTGTTTTAAGCGGAAAAATGATATAATTTTATTAATTAAAATACGAGAACTATATTTTAAATAAAATAGTGTCAGCTTGCACATATACCAGTGGATAAATGTGAATCGTGTACCTCTGCTGTGTTCTGGTTCTTTTGATAAAACTCTCTTTGATAATTGCTGTCTTTTCAGTTTCCAAGAATCAGACTAAGTTGTCATTCATCCTTGACGTACACCAGTGATTTCCTCTCAAAAGAGAGGTGATGATCATTTGCCTTCTATTATTTCTACTATATAGCCATACTGCAGTCCATTCTTCTCGTTAAATCACCACAGACCGCTGTGTCAGATATAAACAGCAGATCTTAGATTTCAGTGACTCGTTCATTCAGTCCTATCTTGTGTTCCGTTATTGCCTCTTTAGTTACAGCTTCTTTAGTTCATAGACTAACTTACACATGGTATGTGTACGTCTGTTTTTGGACCACCTCCAGTTCATTATGATTTTCATGATCTTGTGTCTAATTAGACCCTCACCAGGACCTAGAAAACGCCAGTCTCCTCAGTACAGTGACCCTAAGCCACACGGTAACCGTCCAAGTACAACTGTCAGAGTTCACCGTTCATCTGCACACAATCTTCACAACGACAGAGGGAAAGCTGTTCGTTGTCGGGAAAAGAAAGAACAGAGTAAAGGAAGAGAGGAAAAGGTAAATGTTACTGGTTTTCATAAATGAAATATTTATTAACCATAAAAATGAAGACTGTATAGGGCGCCTGGGTGGCTCAGTTGGTTAAGCGACTGCCTTCGGCTCAGGTCATGATCCTGGAGTCCCGGGATCGAGTCCCGCATCGGGCTCCCCGCTCAGTGGGGAGTCTGCTTCTCCCTCTGACCCTCTTCCCTCTCGTGCTCTCTATCTCTCATTCTCTCTCTCTCTCTCTCTCTCAAATAAACAAATAAAATTAAAAAAAAATGAAGACTGTATAAATTTTAATAATTTTTAGTCTTTGAAACGACCAGACTATATTAGAACCTTAGTCATATTCCACCTAGACTGGGATTTTTCCCAGTCACTATTAAACAGATACTTTGGAGTATTTTTTGTATTTTTAGATGTTGAAATAATTTCAGACTTGCAAACAGGTTGCAAGAATGGTATAAATTTACCCAGTTTTACCAATTATTAATATTTTGCCCCTTTTGCTTTATCTTCTACTCTCTATATACATTTTTTTCCTGCAACATTTAGAGTAAATTGTAGATATCATGCTCTTTTACCCTTAAATACTTTAGAGTGTATTTCCTAGGTACTTGGACATTCTTTTACATAAACACAATACAGTTGTCAAAAGCCATACATTTTACAGTGATGCAATGTTGCATCAGTCCGTAGACCCTCATAAAATTCAGCCAGTTATCCCAGTGCTGACATACATAGCTCATTGTGCTCCCATGCCAGGATGCAGTATGGAAGTATACATTACATTTGGTTGTCATGTTTCTTTCATCTCTTTAATGTGAAAACTTTCTCAGCCTTTCTCTTTTTTGGTTCTTGGTATCTTTGAAGAGTACAGGCCAGTTGTTTTGTAGAATACCTCTCAGTTTCGGCTTTTCTAATGTTTCCTCCCGATTAGATTAAGGGTATGCATTTTGGGCAGGAATACCATGGAAGGGAAGTTTTTTTCTTCACAGTGTATAATAAGGAGACACAGGATGTTTATTTGTTCTGTGACTTGTGATAAATTGGAGTGCCTCGTTAGGGTGGTGTCTGCCTGGGCTTTCCACTATAAAGTTACTCCTTCTCCCTTCATATTAATTTGGGGGGAGATACCTTGAGACTGTAAATAATCCTATTTCTCATCAAAATTTCATCTACTTGTTTTAGCATTCAGTGATGCCTGCCTAAATCAGTTAATTCTGTGACAGTTAAAAAATCATGATTTTCTAATGCTATTATTTCTAATACATTAATTGGCATCCTGCTGTAAGGAAAAACTTCATCTCTTTCTCTTTATTTAATGTTATCAGTATGGAGTCAGTGGATTCTTATTTGATTCAGTGAATTACAATCTGTTGCTATCTTTTTGATGCTTAAATTGTCTAAGATTTGAGGGGTGAGACCTTTGAAACTAGATCACTATGTCTTTTTTGACATGTACTCGTCATTCTCTGAGTACCTCCTCATTTTCTGGCAGTAATCAACAAGTCAGTTGTCCAAGAGATTTAAATTAATATGATCTTGCTGGTAAGGCAGGAAATATAAAGCTTTTCAAAAATATAGCATGGCGATTAAGAGCATGGACTTTAGATACAGGTAGACCTGTGTTGAAGCACCAACTCTGCTCTGTGTTACTATAAGCCGTTTGGTCTTTCTAAGTTTTATTTCCTCATATATATAATTATTTTAACACTTGTCCCCTAGAGTTTTCATAGGATAAGTGCAATAATCTTTTCTGGCCCCCAGCGCATACTTCGTGAGTGTTAGCTGTTACTATTTCCCACACATTCCAGGTAACTGAGATTTTACTGTATTTGCTGTTGCTTAAACAGTTTTTTTATTGCATTTTTTCAAAAATTTAATAGATATTTCAGATGTTGGTGACTATGCTCCTTAGTGGATACAATGCAAAAGTAGAAATATTGGGTTAAAACCAAGACAAAAATAAATCCCTTAAAAGGAAACTCACTTAAAAAAGTTCTTGTTTATCAGTGAAAGTATTTTAGCCTTCAGTTTTAAAACATACAGTGTTTCCACCACTCTTTGGTTCTCTATTGTTTCAAGAAAGAGTAAGAGAAGAAAGTATACTAAATAAACATAAGATTAGCTGCAATAAGAGGAGGTCTTATCTGTATCTCTGCTTAGTGTAGACTGCTTAATTGCTAAAATCCTCAGGACTTTGAGCGAGGGGTATAGGATAGCCAGACAACAAATGTGTAAAATAGGTTTTCTCCCCGAGTCAGCTAGTGTGTCTTGAAAATATGTACCCACTGTTGAGAAACTATACTTGGGGAGACCAGACTAATAATATTTCAGGTAATTATAGAATAATTAGATGCTTAACAGTGGTAGTAACTGATGACTAAAAAGAACAGAATTCTTTTTTTTCATTATGTTATGTTAATCACCATACATTACATCATTAGTTTTTGATGTAGTGTTCCATGATTCATTGTTTGTGTATAACACCCAGCGCTCCACGCAGAACGTGCCCTCTTTAATACCCATCACTGGGCTAACCCATCCCCCAACCCCCTCCCCT